>NC_056726.1:950004278-950034278 GCF_019279795.1 Protopterus annectens
CATAGGCAGTTTTAAAGATCACCAGCTCATGTAAATAATGTCTTTAGGATTTGGGTGAAAGCTGTAGCACCTACAAACCCACAGGGTGGATGTGTTGACTCCACACAAAAGGTACAATCACCACTAAGAATTGAACTATAAAACTAATCACCACGGAGGACCAGTTATATTTCCGTTACTATTCACACATCGTTTCAGCTTGCTAGTACTGTTTTTGTGTTTACACACTGTAGAACAGAGTATGTGTTGTGTCTTTAAGAAGAATTTCAAAGTAATGGCACGTGCTTATAAATAGAGAGCATGTGCAGACAGCAGTGCCATTTTGAATGAACAGCCAGAGCGTTAACATGCATGAGTGCAGTAGTCAGTCTGTTTATAAGTTTATTTAAGTTTAAGTTACTATGCCTCAATCCTGATGTGTTTGTGTGTAATAAAGCTGCTTGAACTGAACCCACACCTATTCATCTGTTTTATCCTCACCAGACGAGCGACATGGTGTCAGAAGTGGCATGTCTGAAGGATATGTTGTCAGAAGTGGCATGGCTGAATGACACGGTACCAGAATTGGCAAGCCAGAATGACATGGTGTCCCAACCTGCTCAAAGGATTAAAAGCTCAGAAATGAACTTCAGGTAATTAAAACTCACATAAATGATTTATTTTGTGAAGAAAATGATACAAAGCATTCGCAAAGCACAAAACGCACTACTGAATAAACTTAATGAAACGAAAAGCACAAAACATGTTATTGATTAAAAGAAATGTTTGAAACAGTGACATTTTATAAAATTATTCAAAATGTTTATGAGAGCATTCAGAATTACTTCTAACTTACATAATGAGCCTGTTAAAAGTAAAATGAGCACAAGAAAAGTATAACGAGCATAGTAGAAGTCAAACTAGCATAAGGAATACAATAAAAGGGCAAAATGAGCATGGAAAAGCAAAGTAACTGCATTTTTGTAGTAAACAGACATGTTTTTTGATATGGGCTACTGTTTCACATTGACTAAATAGGTTCATAGGTTCATACTAGGCTATCTGCCCGAGGGCATTTACAAGCCTAGCCCATAGTTTTGTGGCTTACGCCACCCCTTTAGTATGGGGAACTATACCCATTATTTTGCTGTGCCTCTGTTGAGCAGTGACACTGAGGTAATCCCTGGGGTATATCTGCGATCTCCCATCCATTGGTCAAGATTTCTCTTGAACAAGGCCAGCGAGGTGCTCTGCCTCACATATACCGGGATTTTATTCCACAGCATAGGGAGTCTTTGGGTGATGAATCTATCCCTCCAGCGCGTCCTATTAATAGCCGTGTCGAGGTTTAAGTCTCCGCCCTTGTGGCTCTGACGGATCTAGATTTTTGAGGTGAAGCATATTCATCAAATCTGGGTTTGACATGGCCTTGTATGTTAGGCAAAGGTCACCTCTGAGCAAGCGTGGCGACTGAATAGAGCTGGAGTTCTTTCAGTCGGGCAGCATAGGACAGATGTTTGAGACCCTTTATCCTTTTGGTGAGGAACTTTTGTGGCCTCTCCAGCTGCTGCAAGTGTCGGGTCAGATACATTCCGAATGGGGCATTGTACTCAATCATTGGTCTGATGAGTGATGAGTATAGGGAGACTATGACCTCCCTTGATCTAGATGAGAATCCCTTCATGATAAGGTGGGCAATGTAGAAGGTCTTCCTAACTACTTTAGCTACATGGGTGTCGAATGACAGACTACTATCAACCTGGGTCCCCAGGTCCCTGATAACTTCTTCTATGCTCAGTGGATTGCCACCTATTTGGTAGCTAGGGGTAACCTTGTTTTTCCCGAAGGGTATGACTATGCAATTTTGGCATTTAATTTAGGCCATGGCTCTGGCACCAGTTATCCGTTTCTGTGAGACCCTTCTGAAGGATATCTGTGTCAGATGTGTTTTCTACTATGGCCCAGTTTGCAGTCATCTGCAAACTTTGTCAGCCATAACCCTCCTGTGTTTGCTTGTACTTGGAAAAGTAGATGCCAAACAAGAGTGGGCCCAGGACTGAGCCCTGTGGTACACCACTTGTGACAGGCTTTGAGTCTGACATGGCGCCAGCAACTCTGACCCTGTGGGTTCTGTCACTCAGCCAGTTTGCAACCCATCTTGTGAGGTACGGGTTAACATTTAAGCTGATGAGTTTTCAATGATACCCGAGTGGGGTATTGTATTGAAGGCCTTCGCCAGATCGAGGTAGGCTGTATGGACTGCCTTTCCCTCATCAATGGCTTTGGTGACTGTTTGAAAAAGTCAACCAAGTTTAGAAGGCATGATCTGCCTTTGACAAAGCCAAACTGGGATGGATCCAAAGTCTGCAAATTCCCTATGTCTTTATTTATGAGGTCCATTATGATCCTCTCCATGGCTTTGCAGATAAGGCTTGTCAAGCTAATGGGCCGGTAATTTCCAGGGTCGGTGGAGGCACCGCCTTTGTGAAGTGGGACCACAGTTGCAGTGCGCCACTCCCTGGGTACGTATCCAGAGGTAAGACTATGATTAAACAGCTGTCCTAGCTGTGGGTTTAATTCCTCGTTGAGTTCGTGGAGCACACAGCCGGGGACACCATCAGGTCCCATGGATGCTGTGTTTTTGCTTTGGAGAGAGCAGTTCTCACTTGGGCGTTGGAGATGTTTGGGGGGCTGCAATCGCTTGGTATAGATATCTCTCCTTTTGGGGGGGAGGGGGGGAGGTTTGCACTGAACCTGTCAGCCAGTATGTTGGCAATGTCTGTAGGATCAGTAATCTTCACATCATTTTGAACTAGTTCTGAGCATATCTGGGAGGTTCCTCCCAGGTTTCTAACATAGCTAAAGAAGGCCTTATGCTTGTCTTTTGAGTCTTTAGCTATTTTTCTCTCAAAATTTGCTTTGGATGATTTTATGAGAGCTCTTAGTTTTTTACTTATAGTGATCAAGGGTGTCTTACCTTTTAAGGATTTTGCTCTATCTTGTAGTAGCTTCCTCCTTTTGTTGTAGAGTTTGTTTATGGCTGGGGTCCACCAGACTGGACGCTTGCCTTTGGTACAAAGAGTCTTTGTTTTGCTTGGGATTGCCTTATCCATGCAGTCCTGCAGGTGCTGGTAGAAGGCATTTGTAAGTGATTCAGCGGCTTGAGTACTGTTTTCCGCCGGCTCGGGGGCCTTAAAGGAGACCACACTAGTCTTTAGAAGTGTGAAGTCGGCTTTCGAGAAGTTCTTTACTGTGGTCTTTTTTATTTCAAGCTATTCAAAGTGTAACTAGAGTCGTTCAAAGTATCTCAGAGTGTGTAAAGTGCTTGCAGTGTATGCTTTATTACAGTACAATTATTTCAAAGAATTTACTGTGTGCAAAGTACAATCATTTTGAAGTATTTCTTACACTGTACAGAGTTATTTCACAGAGTACAGTTATTTTGAAAGGTTTCTTGTTTTGTGTACAGTTATTTTTCAAGGTGCCATCATTTTGAAGTGTTTCTTACACTGATAAAGGGTGGTTTTGCAAAGTGCAGTGATTTCAAAGTGTTCTTGTGCTATGGAGACTTATTTGGCAAAGTGCAGTTATTTTGCAAAGTCTTTTGTGCTGTTGAGCATAATTACAAATTTCTGGCGTATATTTCTGATGTATATGTGGATATGTTTGTACATAATTCCATGGGTCTTTATTACTGTGTGTTGGCATGGCAGAAGCATTTCGCAGACCCAGTCCACTTATGTTTGATCATAATATTGCAGAGAATTGGAGAGTATTTGAGTAGGAATACAATATTTTCATACAAGTAGATGATTTACTAGTTGGAGGCAATGGTGAAGCAGATCTAGACAGAAACCTCAGGAAAGTTCTGGAAAGTGCACGTGAAGTGAACCTAAAGCTCAGTACTCTGAAATGTAAATTCAGGTTACCAGAAGTTACTCATGTTGGTCATTTATTTTCCATTTCAGGTTTACGACCAGATACTTCCAAACAAACAGCCATTCTTGAGATGCTAGCACCAGACAATGTCCAAGCCTTACAGAGTTTTCTTGGTATGATTAACTATTTGGGCAAGTTTATACCAGAATTCAGTGAATTATCAGCACCCTTAAGAGAGCTGACATGCAAAAATGTTACCTGGTCATGGTTGCAACAACACCAGAGGGCATTTGATGATCTGAAACAGAAAATTGCCAGTCCTCCAATGTTAAGATACTATGATGTCCACAAACCAGTAATTCTTTCCTGTAAAGCTTCAAAGTTAGGTCTTGGTGCAGTTCTTCTTCAAGAGAATAGACCTATAGCCTATGCGTCTAGAACTCTTACCCCAACTGAGATGCAGTATGCTCAAATTAAGAAGGAACTTTAGCAATTGTGTTTGCATGTTCGAAATTTCATGATTATATTTATGGTCAGGCTATCCAGATTGAGAATGATCATCAACCTCTAATCCCTATTTTAAAGAAGCCTGTGCATACAGCTCCAGCAAGACTACAAGGAGTGATGCTCAGAATACAAAAATGCAACTTCAAAATGGTCTATACCAAAGGCAACTTCTTTATCTGGCTGATACCTTATCCAGATCACCCAGAAATACTACAGAAAAGCTTGATGCAGAGAATTTTGACTTTGATGTCATGGAAGTCCGTAATTCTTCTACCACTAGACTTGATGAGCTGAGAGATCATACAAAGACTGATCCAGCTTTGCAAAAACTCAACCACTTCATCAATACTGGATGGCTGTCAAAGCAATCTTGTGTACCGACAAAAGTGTAACCTTATTTTCCTTTCAGAGATGATATGTTGATGGAAGATGGTATCATTTTCAAAGGTCCTAAAATTGTCATTCCTACTTCCTTGCAACATGAGCACATTCAGATTTTGCATTGTGGCCACCCAGGTTCTGAAGCTACCAAAAGAAGGACAAGAGGACTAGTATTTCGGCCTTCTGTGCCAAAAAATATTGATAAAGCACTTTTATTCGGTTTAGTATGCAATAGTACTAGACTGTATTTGCAGAAAGAGACACTTCACCTAAACCAGATTCCTGAACTACCTTGGTCAACAGTAGCTACTGACATATTCAAGTGGAATGGTCAACATTACTTAGTGTTAGTAGACTCTAACTGGAATTGGTTGATCTGCTACCTAACCTAGCATCCAGTACTGTCATTACTAAGCTGAAATATAATTTCTCAGCCCATGGTAGTGCACACAATGTTATTTCTGACAACGGTGTCCAGTTTACCATTCAGCTGTTTTAGAAATTTTCAAGAGTGGGACTTTCTCCATGTTACTGGTAGTCCTGAGTACCCACAGTCAAACAGTCTAGCTGAACGTGTAGTACAAAGTGCAAAGCAATTACTAGAGAGGTCAAAGCATGATAATATTGATCTTTTCTTGAATTTGCTTAATTTCAGAAATATACCCTGTGACAATTTACTTGGCTCACCTGCTCAGAGACTTCTCTCTAAGCAAACCAGAACAACCTTGCCTATCAGTTTCAGTTTGTTGCTGCCTAATGCTAAAAACACCACAGCAATTAAAGTCCAACTATTCAAAAAGCATTCATTCCCGAAGTCCAACTATGATAAAATGAGCAGATTTCTTCATCCATTGAAAGAAGGAGAGATATTGAAGATGTAAACGGTGAAAGGTTTTGATCGAATTGGTCACCTGAGAGGTATATGTGCTGAGCTGAGAGCTTACTTACTAGAATCTGCGGGTATAGAATACAGAAGAAATCACAGGCATCTTCTTCGGGTGTATGAATCGATATCGCAGCATCGTACCTGTGATACAGACTCTAGATCTCAGAACAATCCAGACGATGTTCCTGTTGAAGGACATGTCTCAGTACCTATCCTGTTCCTGATGATGTCCCAGATGTCCCTGAAGTTGAACATTCATTAAAAACAGTTCTTGTCACTAAATGCAGTCCTAGTTTTTATGTCACATATTAAGGTCATATTTCCAGACCTAGTGTAAAATACACCTCAAAAAAATCCAGGTGCAAAAAAAGTCGTCAGCCAAACCAAGAAGATGTATAAAAATGTAAAACGAAACCCTGCGGATGTTGTAGCCAGTGTACTTACATTAATAGAGAACCCTTTATTATTTTGCCGAATAGGCTTATGAGTAAGGTATTTTTCAAAAAGGGAATTGTTCCATTAAGGGTATAGTTTATTTAGCTACCTGTGAAACCTCTTTGGCTTTTTAAGTGGGCAAGACTGAGCAGGCATTAAAAAGTAGAATTTACGAGCATATTTATGATATCAAAAACAAAAAGGAGACTAATGCCCTGTTCAAGCACACGATTAGTTGTGAGAAGTTTAACAAGTTTAAGTTTGCCATTTTAGAACAGGTGACCCCAAACCCGAGAGGGGGAATTGGAAAAATCTTTTAAATAAAAGAGAGGTACAATGGCAATTCAGACTAGCAGCCATGTTTCCACTGGGCTTGAATGAGTTTGTTACCATTACACCACTGTTAAAAGACAAAGCAGACAAAATATGAGGCCAGCACTTTGTCTCTTCTTTCTAAGCATTCCATTTTATATATATATTTGTTATACTTTCTATTTAAAATAATAAGAAAGGTGCACTATACAACAATATAGAAGTAGAAAAATGTAAAACATTTGTGGTCAATGTTTATTATGTTTACAAATCTGTTCGTTATGTGAGTGAAATTTTTAAAAAAATTTAAAAATTTCAAAGTATTTTAACATACACATTTATGTAATTATTTTTCATGCATACTTTAAGGGGTTAATTACTTGAGTCAGTCTCAGTTTTAATTTCAACTTAAACAAATTGGAAAAGTATTTTTATTGCTTCACAGGGGACAATAATGAATGAAATATTATATAAATGTTTAATTGAGAAGCTTTACTTTGTATTCTGATGAAATCCCTTCTGTTGGGACAAAAGCGCTCAATACTTGTCGGGGATTAAAAATGCGTGTTTTAAACTATATAGACTCTCATTTTACATTTTTATTAAAATACACAGCAACCTGGAGGTTTACAGTCAAAATGTCAACATTCAGTTGCACGACAGCCTCCTCCTCGAACATGGTAGGAGCGACAGTCGGAATGTTGACGTTCATGTGTACGTCTATTCAGAAGGACGTACACAAGGCAGGGACTGAAAGCATGGTTGGCAATGGGAGCTACTAACAGTATGATCGACAGAAAGTTGTAGATCTTGTTAGTTCGACCTTACGACCTACTTAATATGTATGAGTCGAGGTTTTGCATCGCAGAAATAACTGTTCGCGGTTGTGACTTTCGTTCATTTGATAGTAAACCCAACCTGGACATGATTATTTTACTTGTAATTATTTCTGTATAATTGCATGTCAATGATCATTGTCATTATCACTGTGCATGACTTATTTCTCAAAGAGGGAGGATATAGAAAAGAGCGTGTGTTGTAACTTTAAGAAGCATTTCAAAGTGCGAGCATGTGCATATAAATAGAGAGCACATGCCTGCAGCAGTGCCATTTTGATTGAACAGCCAGAGTGTTAACATGTATGACTGCAGTAGTCAGTCTGCTTATAAGTTTATTTAAGTTTAAGTTACTAAGCCTCAATCCTGATGTCTTTGCATGTGATAAAGCTGGTTGAACCGAGCCCACAACTGTTCGTCTGTTTTATCCTGACCGGACGAGTGACACACACTATCCCCCTCTCTCATGAATACCCTCTTCATAGTAAACAAACACTATTCACCTACATATGTACAGTACATTTGGTGACAGCAAATATGAACCTTTTTAACAACAAACACTAATTTCTGTCAGTCGTCCTGCATTTTGGAAGCAAATAGAGTAGAATACCTCCACATAATCTCATTCCCTTCTTAGACTCTTTGCACTCTTCCTCTTATATGTTTTAATTTTCTTACTGCTCAGGTTTAGCTTGGTAGCCACCCTGTGAATCTCTACCAACCTTAATAATCTTCTCACAGTCTGATATTAGTTGAAATTATGTGACATGAGTACATAGGAAGATTATTGAGTTTGGTGGAGGTTAACAGGGTGGCTGACAAGTCATAGATAGCCATTGATGTTGCTTCTGCACACCATCTCCCTTAAAAAACACACTCCTCACTGAGTCTTTTTAGTAACATGAGTAAAGGGAGTCTGATGGATGCTGTCTTTGAGGATAAAACCTATATATTTTAATCTACAGATCACGTTCTTCTCTTGTCTAAGCTTACTGTGTTAACAGGAGTCAAGGATTAGCTCTGGAACTACTTAAACAATTGCACTTTTCATATTTGATCTATGTTATCCTTGGCTTATTCTTATATGTTTACATTGCATGTGCCTCAAGTATCCATCCTATGACCAATCCTGTTGTTCTTGACTATTTCACAGCCTTTAAACCTTAACATAATTCTGTGTGCATCCCTTGAAAGCCGGTACAACTTATAAATCCACATATAATGGTATACAGCATGACTTCACTGCCCTGTGCCAATGGTTGCGCCTCAAAGTGTAATCATGTGTATCTGAAAGTTACCAGTATGGTGTGTGGTACTTCTCACAGATAAAACAGCATGATCCATGTCTGCTTAGTCAGTCCTTATGATGCTCATAATGACATGGAGAATGCCACAAGCACCTGGGGGTCTTTGTAGATAAATCCCTAAATTTTAGGCATCACGTTGAGTTTGAAGTAACTACAAATTGATGCTTTAATTGGCTTAATCTACACTGTAAAATGCAGAGTTGCTTAAACCTGAACCCAGAGACGTGCTGAGAGTTTGCCTGTTCATACTCAAACTTAAGAATGCTTTATTTGTTACCATGCACATTTCCTACAATATTAATTGCTACTTATAAAAGTAAACAAGATTGGCCAGTTTATTCTGCACAGAGAACACGACTGTACTGTATTACAGAAAATTAACTGGTTGCCAGTTTGTGGTAGAGCTATCGTTTATGCCTTGCAAACACATGAATGAATCTATATGTTCTACTCCCCCCACCACCAAGAAAGTGAACACCAAAGAATATTCTCAATCATTGAGGTCTTAAGGTCATGAGATGTTGCATCTCATAAGGCCAGCATTTAGTCTCAGTGCTGGAAAAAAAGCCCTTTCCAATATTTCTTCTGTCCATTTTAATCGAATCCCCACTGAAATGTGTTCCATTCAATATTTTTTCTTAGTGAAATTTAAGGAACTGTTCTTTACTGTGTATTGATTGCAAATATTTCAAAGATACTGGGTGACTGTCACTGCCTGTCACTACAGTATTTATGACATTTCAGCTGCAGGAATCCATGAAGGGAAATATTAGAATAGTATTTGTTAGAATGAATCTTTGAAGGAATGCACTTTGTTTATGATGCCTTTTTCTTACTCTTAGCAGCTTTTCTTGTCCTTGCTTGTGGAGTTTCTTATTGTCATTTAGTAATTATTAATCATTTAGTAACTAGAGCTCAAAATGTATCTCATTTAATCACTTTGATTATTACTCATACCCATTTACACCTAACGTTTTTGTATTACTTTTAGTTCATTTGCTTGTCATGCTTTTAGAACTGGTCATGGTTAAAATGGTCAGTAGACCATTCTACTCACCCTGATTTCAAATAAATAAGTGAAAGGAAGTACAGTCTGGGTAGCGGCAGCAAATAGGAAAAGAAACCTTCCTTCTAAGCAGCAAACACTTTAGTTTATCTTATTTACTTTTTATTTGGGGGTAGCAATACATTTCAACTCCACACAGCTAACACACACAGCAACATAATCATAGACCCCCCCCCCCCAGTGCAGGTTCCCTGCAGTAATCCATCTATACATTCTGTTTGGACTCTTAGTGTTCATTGGTAATTCAGTGGCAGCAAATAGGCTTTGAGCCCACCACTTCTCCTTCAGCAAACATCCTCTTGCACATCCATCATCTCACTGTTTGGTATCACTTTAGTGGCATTAGAGAGGCACTGTACCAAGCCTTCCTCATCTCACTTACACACCCAACATCTCAGTGTTTGGTATCACTCTAGTGGCATTAAACAGGCACTCTACCAAGGCTCCCTCATTTCACTTACACACCCAACATCTCAGTGTTTGGTATCACTTTAGTGGCATTAGAGTGGCACTGTAACAAGCCTCCCTCATCTCACTTACACACCCAACATCTCAATGTTTGGTATCAATTTAGTGGCATTAGAGTGGCACTGTACCAAGCCTCCCTCATCTCACTTACACACCCAACATCTCAGTGTTTGGTATCACTTTAGTGGCATTAGAGTGGCACTGTAACAAGCCTCTCTCATCTCACTTACACACCCAACATCTCAATGTTTGGTATCACTTTAGTGGCATTAGAGAGGCACTGTACCAAGCCTTCCTCATCTCACTTACACACCCAACAGCTCAGTATTTTTTATTACTTTAGTGGAATTAGAGTGGCACTGTACCAAGCCTCCCTCATCTCACTTACATACCCAACATCTCAGTGTTTGGTATCAGTTTAGTGGCATTAGAGTGGCACTGTAACAAGCCTCCCTCATCTCACTTACACACCCAACAGCTCAGTATTTTTTATCACTTTAGTGGAATTAGAGAGGCACTGTACCAAGCCTCCCTCATCTCACTTACACACCCAACATCTCAGTGTTTGGTATCAGTTTAGTGGCATTAGAGTGGCACTGTAACAAGCCTCCCTCATCTCACTTACACACCCAACATCTCAATGTTTGGTATCACTTTAGTGGCATTAGAGAGGCACTGTACCAAGCCTTCCTCATCTCATTTACACACCCAACATCTCAGTATTTTTTATCACTTTAGTGGAATTAGAGAGACACTGTACCAAGCCTCCCTCATTTCACTTACACACCCAACATCTCAGTGTTTGGTATCACTCTAGTGGCATTAAAGAGGCACTCTACCAAGCTTCCCTCATCTCACTTACACACCCAACATCTCAGTGTTTGGTATCACTTTAGTGGCATTAGAGTGGCACTGTACCAAGCCTTCCTCATCTCACTTACACACCCAACATCTCAGTGTTTGGTATCACTTTAGTAACATTAGACAGGCACTGTACCAAGCCTCCCTCATCACAAACCTATGTCTTACTCTTGTATTCTTAACCCTCATCTGTTCTACATGCCCTTCCTACCTAACTCTATGTCTTTCCTTACTGACTTCATTAACTTCTTTCTTCTGTTTGATTTTCTCCTCTCCTCCCTCTTTTGTTACATCTAACCCTTACACTTTCCTGTCGGTAAACATTTTGGAGAAACATTCTCATTCTCTTTACTCCAACATGCACGTCTCCCATTCTACACTAACTCACCAGCATCTACCAATTCATCCTACTCATATAGATGTCATTCCTTCCCCAACAAGCCCTCTCAGATATTATTATTCCTACAGTTATATTCTCCCACATTTCTAGTTTTATATGCTTCTTTTAATTACAGGGGGAAAAAACAATAATCTTGCCCATGCACTTTTCCCCACTCACTAGTCCAGCTGAGTCCTGGTGATGTTGAATTAAACCTTGTGCCTCTGCACATATTACCCCTCCTCCTGTATCCCTCCCCTGCTTTGCCCATTTGCCACATACATACATACATAGAAAATCTCTCAAATTGCTCGATTAAACTGTGAAAATGTCCACAATAAATATGAGTGACTGACATTTTGGATTGCTTGTTATAACATATACACACTATATATTTTAAACATAATAAAAGAAAGGGATAACTTCATTTCAGTCTTGCTCCCTTATTTTTGGTCACCCAAAATGATTGAACTGTTTATAAGGCTGGGGCTCCTTATCGAAAAAGAACTCCAAATGTTGACTGTGTCTTTCTCCTACCCTTCATCACCAGTATCTCTTTAGATAAGCACATTCAGTCTCTTTTGATGGTTACTCCTACCAACCATGTCCATGTTTACCCATACAGATGAATGCTTTGCGATTTGCACCAAGTTTATGCTTCTTAGTGAAAAGTGTAAATGAGGAAGACCTACAGCTTAATAAGTTTCAACTAATCACTTCACTTTCCAACTTTTCTGAAGTAATCAGGTCCCTAACATATCATCTACAGTCTTTCTGTGATCCTTTATATGACCTCCTTCTCAATGACATTTTAGATTGATGCTTACACTTCTGTTATATCCAGCTGCCTCTCCCCAACCATTTTCCATCCATGTCCTTTTGGTATTTTAACAAACACAAAGTAGCACCAAAATGATTCTGTGTGTTAAACATTTTGTTTATACACACTGAACTACATTTTATCAACCTACTATAAGTATTAGTCTGGTCTTGACTGCATCACGTTTGTTCCATGATGTACCCTTCTTTTACTCATGCCTTCTTCCCACATATAATGCTTTATTCCGTATCAAAATGGTGAGTGAAAGTTTCACACTGACCTTTACTTACCACCAAAATCAGAAATTAGATATTCTCCAGAGAACAAAAAAAATATTTGATTCCAAGATAGCAGTAGTAGTGTGAGCAGATAAGAGCAAACCTCTAGGCTGAGAACCATCAAAACAGTAAAAACCTGCAAACTACTGCAAATTGATAACACAAATTGATAACTGACATGTCTGTGATGTCCAGAAAATCAACCAAGAAAAGAAAAAGCTAAATAAAAAGGAGAACAGTTGTGAAACGGGGAATGAAAGCAGCATGGAGAAGAGGTATGATAAGCAGATGGTAATGGTAGGTGAATGAGAAAATTCTTCAGTCATCCTAGAGAGAGAGGGAGAATGATGAAATGCACGGTAAGATTTTCAAGATAAAATTACTTTCTGTTGGAATACATAACCAACCATCAGAAGGTTGCAGAAAGTAGATGTTTAACCAGCCATTCAGAGGAAATAGCTGGTATGCAAATTGCTAAAACGACAATAAAAAATGGTGGAGCAGCAACTAAAATATGAACAAATGGCAGAAATTGGCTGAACTCCAGGCTAGGTCATGCAGAGACAACCTAAACTTTACAGCAGTACCTAAACCAATCAAAAAGGGGAGTGTAAATATTCTATGACAAAATGCCTCAGCCATGGACTACACTTTTATCTTTCTGATATTAACAAAGAAAGAGCACATAGAATAAATATTCCTAACTTGAGACTGAGAAAACAGGCAAGACCTTCTTCTTCTTCTTCCGGCTTTTTCCCGGTTAGGGGTCGCCACAGCGGATCACCTTGTCCACACATTGAATGGCAGTGGAGTTTTACAGTGTCGAGTTGCCAGCCCGGCGCCCAACCTTCCACAGAAGGCACACTCACACGCACACCTAGGGCCAATTTAGAGTGTCCAGTCCACCTGCAGCATGTCTTTGGGATGTGGGAGGAAACCGGAGCACCCGGAGGAAACTCACGCGACCACAGGGAGGACATGCAGACTCCGCACAGAAGGCACCCCAGCCGAGGATCGAACCGGAGAACCTCTTGCTGTGAGGCGGCAATGCTAACCACTGCACCACCGTGGCCGCCCTAGAAAACAGGCAAGACCAATTATGATTAAACCACAGATTTACCAACTAAAAGAGGAAATTTTATTTTGTTGAGAAAATGAACCATCTTATAAGCTGGATATGCAAAAGTCTATGTGGGTAATCGTAATGACTTTTCAACACAAACATTTGCTAAAGGAAATGCTTTTTTCCTTTCTGTAACACTGCATACATTCATAGGTTCATACTTATTTATGAGGCTGTTGATCTGTGACGATGTTAAGAAACGTTACTTTACTTTCCCATGGTAGTTTTTTTCCCTTATCTTTTGCATATGAATAACCCAGAGGTGGGCAGAACAAGGATATGTTTGACATTTTCATTTCTTCTGTCCATGAGAGAAAGCAGAGCTAAATCAGGAATTAATTTGTGGTTACTTATTCATTCATCCAAATTATGTTTGAATAGAGTAACAGAAGTACTTTGATTTATGCGAAGTGGAGGCCAGTTTCATAGAAGGAGTATTCACTATGAAATATACTTACCCCTCCAATATCTTCTATTTATTTGCAGAAAAGATTGAGATCCCTTGAGTGGGTGTTTATGACACCACTGAACTTGAGAATGTGTAATAGGTGGTGCTCCATTGCTTATTTATGTAAGTAGCTGGTGCTCCATTGTTTATTTAAGTAAGTAGCTGGTGCTCCGTTGTTTATTTATGTAAGTAGCTGGTGCTCCATTGGTTATGTAAGCAGCTGGTGCTCCATTGTTTATTTATGTAAGTAGCTGGTGCTCCATTGTTTATTTAAGTAGCCGGTGCTCCGTTGTTTATTTATGTAAGTAGCTGGTGCTGTGCTGTTTATTTATGTAAGTAGCTGGTGCTCTGCTCTTTGTTTATGTAAGTAGCTGGTGCACCGTTATTTATGTAAGTAGCTGGTGCTCTGTTGTTTATTTATGTAAGTAGCTGGTGCTCCGTTGTTTAAGTAGTTGGTGCTCCATTGTTTATGTAAGTAGCTTGTGCTATGTTGTTTATTTAAAAAGCTCTGTTGTTTATGTAAGTAGCTGGTGCTCCGTTGTTTATGTAAGTAGCTGGTGCTCCGTTGTTTATTTATGTAAGTAGCTGGTGCTCCGTTGTTTATTTATTAAAAGGTTCAAACAATTTATTTTGTCCATTATACATCACTCTACACTTAATATGACATATGATATAGCTAAGTATGCCAGTGCTGACAATAATACCATTATTGTTGAGAGTAAAGCTGTTTCTTAAATCATACCTTATTGTCATCTTGAAAACAATAATCAGAAAGCAGTAATCCCTGAACATGTATCTATAGGCCAACTCTCTGAATTTTGTAGTAAGTAGTAACTTTGATATGAATTTCTGATAAACTTGCATACAAGATCACTGTGCTACTTGGGAATGTTACACTTTTCACAGGAAACAAAAATACCAGATTCGGTATGCTTATTTGTGTGTTACAGCAAGTTAATGCCACTTCAACAGCCTTTACACTGTTTTCATGTTCTTAGAGCAAGTTAATGCCACTTCAACAGACTTTACACTGTTCTCATGTTCTTAGAGCAAGTTAATGCCATTTCAGCAGCCTTTACACTGTTCTCATGTTCTTAGAGCAACTATTGTAAAATTGTTAAGTAATGGGGAGAAATCCTACTTATGCCTTCAGTAGCCACAACTTTCTGGAAGTTTTTTTTTTATTTTGTAAGAATCCATAATTCAGGAAACTTGACTTTCGGTCAGTTGAACCCAAAAGGCTGTGAGTTAGAAAACTATCCCAAACCTCACAAATTTTATTCCTGGGTCTTGCCTACACAAGTAGTTGTGCATTTACAGAATAATTTACATGACAATTTCTGTTTCAAGTCTCATTATTTCAGATCGCCAAAGATACTGTGCTAAAATGGAATCGGCTTTGTTTTTGGAGGCTAGAGTGCTATTTTATTTTAAAAAAATTCATGTGCATACGGCAAATTATTACTGCAATGT
Organism: Protopterus annectens; assembly: GCF_019279795.1. Classification (NCBI taxonomy): domain Eukaryota; kingdom Metazoa; phylum Chordata; order Ceratodontiformes; family Protopteridae; genus Protopterus; species Protopterus annectens. The sequence continues at coordinate 950,019,717 of NC_056726.1, forward strand.
TTCAGTCTCTTTGTATTTATTGAATTGCAGAGGGCCTTCATGGAGAATTTATGGCAAAAGCCTTTGTGTTAACCATGTCCAGAATCAGACAGCTCTTTTTCATTTAGTTAAGGAAAGTGTCCAGGTTTCATTTAGTTAAGGATAGTGTCCAGGCTATTATGAGTTCATTAATGTTTGACATGTGCTTCAAAGTGAACAGAAAGTGAATTTATGTAAGTAGCTGGTGCTCCATTGTTTATTTATGTAAGTAGCTGGTGCTCCGTTGTGTATTTATGTAAGTAGCTGGTGCGCCGTTGTTTATTTATGTAAGTAGCTGGTGGGGTTCTCCTTTGTTTATTTATGTAAGTAGCTGGTGCTCTGTTGTCTATTTATGTAAGTAGCTGGTGCTCCGTTGTGTATTTATGTAAGTAGCTGGTGCGCCGTTGTTTATTTATGTAAGTAGCTGGTGCTCTGTTGTCTATTTATGTAAGTAGCTGGTGCTCCATTGTCTATTTATGTAAGTAGCTGGTGGGGTGCTCCGTTGTGCATTTATGTAAGTAGCTGGTGCGCCGTTGTTTATTTATGTAAGTAGCTGGTGCTCTGTTGTCTATTTATGTAAGTAGCTGGTGCTCCATTGTCTATTTATGTAAGTAGCTGGTGGGGTGCTCCGTTGTGCATTTATGTAAGTAGCTGGTGCGCCGTTGTTTATTTATGTAAGTAGCTGGTGCTCTGTTGTCTATTTATGTAAGTAGCTGGTGCTCTGTTGTCTATTTATGTAAGTAGCTGGTGCTCCGTTGTGTATTTATGTAAGTAGCTGGTGCGCCGTTGTTTATTTATGTAAGTAGCTGGTGCTCTGTTGTCTATTTATGTAAGTAGCTGGTGCTCTGTTGTCTATTTATGTAAGTAGCTGGTGCTCCATTGTCTATTTATGTAAGTAGCTGGTGGGGTGCTCCGTTGTGCATTTATGTAAGTAGCTGGTGCGCCGTTGTTTATTTATGTAAGTAGCTGGTGCTCTGTTGTCTATTTATGTAAGTAGCTGGTGCTCTGTTGTCTATTTATGTAAGTAGCTGGTGGGGTGCTCCGTTGTGCATTTATGTAAGTAGCTGGTGCGCCGTTGTTTATTTATGTAAGTAGCTGGTGCTCTGTTGTCTATTTATGTAAGTAGCTGGTGCGCCGTTGTTTATTTATGTAAGTAGCTGGTGCTCTGTTGTCTATTTATGTAAGTAGCTGGTGCGCCGTTGTTTATTTATGTAAGTAGCTGGTGCTCTGTTGTCTATTTATGTAAGTAGCTGGTGCTCTGTTGTCTATTTATGTAAGTAGCTGGTGCGCCGTTGTTTATTTATGTAAGTAGCTGGTGGGGTGCTCCGTTGTGTATTTATGTAAGTAGCTGGTGCGCCGTTGTTTATTTATGTAAGTAGCTGGTGCTCTGTTGTCTATTTATGTAAGTAGCTGGTGCTCCATTGTCTATTTATGTAAGTAGCTGGTGCTCCGTTGTGCATTTATGTAAGTAGCTGGTGCTCCGTTGTGCATTTATGTAAGTAGCTGGTGCTCTGTTGTCTATTTATGTAAGTAGCTGGTGCTCCATTGTCTATTTATGTAAGTAGCTGTTGGGGTGCTCCGTTGTTTATTTATGTAAATAGCTGGTGCTCCTTTGTTTATTTATGTAAGTAGCTGGTGCTCTGTTGTCTATTTATGTAAGTAGCTGGTGCTCCATTGTCTATTTATGTAAGTAGCTGGTGGGGTGCTCCGTTGTTTATTTATGTAAATAGCCGGTGCTCCTTTGTTTATTTATGTTAGTAGCTGGTAGGGTGCTCCTTTGTCTATTTATGTAAGTAGCTGGTGCTCCATTGTCTATTTATGTAAGTAGCTGTTGGGGTGCTCCGTTGTTTATGTAAGTAGCTGGTGGGGTGCTCCGTTGTTTATTTATGTAAATAGCTGGTGCTCCTTTGTTTATTTATGTTAGTAGCTGGTAGGGTGCTCCTTTGTCTATTTATGTAAGTAGCTGGTGCTCCATTGTCTATTTATGTAAGTAGCTGTTGGGGTGCTCCGTTGTCTATTTATATATGTAGCTGGTGCTCCGTTGTTTATGTAAGTAGCTGGTGGGGTGCTCCTTTGTTTATTTATGTACACAGCTGGTGCTCCATTGTTTATTTATGTAAGTAGCTTGTAGGGTGCTCCATTGTTTATTTATGTAAATAGCTGATGCTCCGTTTTTATTTATGTAAGTAGCTTGTGGGGTGCGCCGTTGTTTATTTACGTAAGTAGCTGGTGCTCTGTTTTTATTTATGTAAGTAGCTTGCGGGGTGCTCCATTGTTTATTTATGTAAGCAGCTGGTGCTCCATTGTTTATTTATGTAAGTAGCTTGTGGGGTGCTCCATTGTTTTTTTATGTACATAGCTGGTGCTCCATTGTTTATTTATGTAAGTAGCTGGTGGGGGTGCTCCTTTATTTATTTAAGTAGCTGGTGCTCCTTTGTTTATTTATGTAAGTAGCTGGTAGGGTGCTTTGTTGTCTATTTATGTAAGTATCTGGTGCTCTGTTGTCTATTTATGTAAGTAACTGGTGCACTATTGTTTATTTATGTAAGTAGCTGGTGCTCCGTTGTCTGTTTATGTAAGTAGCTGGTGCTCCAGTGTTTATTTATGTAAGTAGCTGGTGGGTGCTCCATTGTTTATTTATGTAAGTAGCTGGTGCTTCTTTGTTTATTTATGTAAGTAGCTGGTGGGGTGCTCCTTTGTTTATGTATGTAAGTAACTGGTGCTCGGTTGTTTATTTATGTAAGTAGCTGGTGGAGAGCTCCTTTATTTAATTATGTAAGTAGCTGGTGCTCTGTTGTCTATTTATGTAAGTAGCTGGTGGGTTGATCTGTTGTTTATTTATGTAAGTAGCTGGTTCTCCATTGTTTATTTATGTAAGTAGCTGGTGGGATGCTCCTTTGTTTATTTATGCAAGTAGCTGGTGGGGTGCTCCTTTTTTATTTCTGTAAGTAGCTGGTGGGGTGCTCCATTGTTTATTTATGTAAGTAGCTGGTGGGGTGCTCCTTTGTTTATTTATGTAAGTAGCTGGTGCTCCATTGTTTATTTATGTAAGTAGCTGGTGGGATGTTCCGTTGTTTATTTATGTAAGTAACTGGTGCTCCGTTGTTTATTTATATAAGTAGCTGCTGGGATGTTCCGTTGTTTATTTATGTACGTAGCAGGTGCTCCGTTGTTTATTTATGTAAGTAGCTGGTGGGATGTTCTGTTGTTTATTTATGTAAGTAGCTGGTGGGATGTTACGTTGTTTATTTATGTAAGTAGCAGGTGCTCCGTTGTTTATTTATGTAAGCAGCTGGTGGAATTTTCCATTGTTTATTTATGTAAGTAGCTGGTGGGATGTTCCATTGTTTATTTATGTAAGTAGCTGGTGGGATGTTCAGTTGTTTATTTATATAAGTAGCTGGTGGGATGTTCCGGTGTTTATTTATGTAAGTAGCTGGTGGGATGTTCCTTTGTTTATTTATGTAAGTAGCTGGTGGGATGTTCCATTGTTTATTTATGTAAGTAGCTGGTGGGATGTTCCGTTGTTTATTTATGTAAGTAGCTGGTGGGATGTTCCGTTGTTTATTTATGTAAGTAGCAGGTGCGCCATTGTTTATTTATGTAAGTAGCTGGTGCTCCATTGTGTGTGTGTAAAATGCCCCAGTTACATTTAACTGGTGGTTAGAATTTCTGAGGCTCAAACCCTGTACCTTAGGTACAGGAGCCTGCTTTCTCTACCCACAGCACCATTTGTAACTCAGGGAGTTTAGTCCATAAGTCTCAACTGTCTAGATTTTCACAAAATATTTGGCTCATACATTTGGTCTGTTCCTCTTAAAATTTGTGGTTTTCTGGCAAATCAGTGAGAATGGAATTCACTAAGTAATGATAGCCCTTTAAGTTTCAGTCTCCCTATCTTTTTTGGAAACACATGGTAACACAAAACATTCAGTCTTGCTATCTTTTTTGGAAACACATGGTAACACAAAACACTATTTCAGCAACTTTCTAAGATTACACAAGCAATATTTAAAATGTGTCCCTGGTTTTGGGCCTTTGCCACCCCCCCCCCCAAGTAAATTTTGGCTTTTACTAGATTTCTTCTGCTGTGAAATTGAGGGATTTAGTTGTATCATGTGGATGGTGTACATTTTGTTTCATTGCTTACTAGATGACTGTTCAAAACTACAAATTTAAACCACATTCTAACAACTGGTGCTGTATTATACAAGGAATATAATTTAATACAATCAGGAAGGTGAATCAAAGAATGCATACATGTATGCATGACCCTAAAAATGTGTTTGAAAACAGCCCAGAGGGAAGTATGAAAGGCTCAAAATCTTGGGCAAATTTTAAGCTTTACTCTTCTTACCAAAGCAATGGATGAAGGTAAAAAAGTTCACACCACATTACCTTGACCCGGACAAGCCTTTTGACACAATCCCCTACTCAGGTGTAGTACAAAAGATGAATAATGTAGGAGTAAACAGTTGCATCACTAGCTTGATTGCCAACTTGCTCACACGCTGCAGGAGATCAAAATAGGGGAAGCAACCAATCACCAATGGCTTTCCCCAGGCTTCGGTGCTGAGACTCTTTCTGTTTGGCATATGCATCTCAAAAGTAAAAGGAAATACCAAAGAGCTTTGGCTGGCTAAGTCTGAGATGACCGCAAGCTAGGAGTAGTTACTGAATCCCCAAATGACTTAACTATCATGCAGGAAGGTTTGTCCCAGATAATAACTGATGTCAAAATCATGATAATGCCCTCTGAGAGCTGACCTAATTGTTTGGCATTTGGGAGCTTGTGTGTACAGTGACCTAACTTTTGACCAGCATGTGCCCAGAGTCATAAGAAAGCATTTCTATATTGTATAGCTTATAAACAAATTGATTGTGAGCAGATGTAGAGATGTTGTTGTCCCCCTTTACAAAGCTCTCATTAGGTCAATCATTTTGTATGATGCCCACTTTGACATGTATCTGTCCAGCCCAATGTAACAATTGGAATACCTTCAGAGATACCTTACTAAAAGGATGCAAGTCCTAAACAATAGGTCTTGCACGGACCACCTCAAAGATGTATTACTATACTCAGTATCCTACAGAGTGCTTGGAGGTGACATGTCTGGCATACAAAGCATCCTCTGACCTAATACAGATGGACCTACTGAACATCAGCAAGTCAAATGGCATCAGAAATACTCAGTCCAGGTATCTAAACTGAATGTTGTGGAGAGATGGATATATATCATAGAGGCTACCACTGTTTCAGAACAGACTATCCATACAAATAAAACAAAGTTCATCCCTCCATATTCAAATGCAACTTGGACCTAAGAATGGGTAATAGAAAATGTTCTCAAAGATTGCCCCTCATGCCACTAATGGATAGAGGCAATTCCTAAATGCTGCATCCCTTACAAGGGTCCCCTCAAATTATCTATGGTATGATCACAGTTATTCTCACTAGGACTAATATACAATTATCAGATAGGTAAGACCAATCAGAAAATGTTAATTCAAGCATCAAAAGGGAATTGGCTAAGCTTAAAATGTCCTCCAGGTAAACCTATGTTGTGGTAGTAAATAGTTATAAAACATTGCCCTTTTTAGATCACTAAGTGCCCCTCTCACTCTCTGCCCCCCCCCCCCGTCTTCAACAGCTTCCGGCGCCTATGACAGCGGTGGATGTATGGTGAGAAAAGGAAAGTTCATTGTTGATATAGCTTTTCAGATCACTAACTACGGGATCAATTTTCAAGGATATGTTGTCAATATGATAATTACAAGTGTAGTCATGCTTGCAGAAAGATATGACTATGTACTTCTTGGTATATAATTTTAGTCCATGGCTTTGCTACCACCTATTTGTTCGGAGCAAACTCTCATGAAGGAATTTGGTGTCCCCTTGGGAGTTTATGATGTCATCAAGTTTATGGTCATCTGCAGACTTGGTCAGCCACAAACCCTTAACATTAGCTTTAACCTCTGAGAAAAAAATGCTGAAGAGGAATGGCCCAAGGATTAAACCCAGAGGGTACACCACTAGTGACAGGTCTTTTGGAGGTGGTAGAGCTGCCCACCCTAACTTCCTGAGTTCTATTTGCTATTCAGTGAGTTACACAGGGATTGATATTTAACTGGGAGAATTTGGATATGATACCTGACTGTATGATGGTATTGGCTGCCTTTGCAAGGGCTTGTTTTTCTTTTGTCCACTGCTTATGTAACTTTTGCAAAGAGGATGAGCGGTTAAGTAGGCAGGACCTGCTGTTGATGAATCTGTACTGGGTTAAGTCAAGAGTCTGTAGGTTACCTATATCCTTAGTTATTAATTCCATAATGATCCTTTTCCATAGCCTTACAGATGAGACAGGACAGATGTATTGGTCTATAATTACCTGGGTCTGTTGAAGACCCACCTTTGTGCAAGGGAATGGCTGTTGCTGTCCTCCGTTTATTTAGCGTGAAACCTGTTTTGAGACTAATACTGAATAGCTTCTCTAGGGGATCAAACAATTCATCTTTCAGGCTGACCAGTAGGCAACCTTCTATTTTATCTGGAGATAGTACCTTGAGAACTTGGGAGATTTGGGGGGGGGGGGGGTTGGTGTATTTATGTGATCTGAGAATATTGGGGGTGGTTAAATTTGAGCTATATTTGTCCACTAGTAGATGGGTTATGTCCTCTGTGTCTAAGTATGTGATCTCACTTAGTATTAGTTCTGCACAGTGCTGTTAATGTTTCTAAGATTTCTAACATAATTAAAGAAGGTTTTCCTTCACCAGGAGAGTATTTTTACCTCATATCTGGCTTTGTTTGATTTGATCAGGGTGCAGAGTTTCTTATTCAGCTTCACAAAAGCAGTTTGGCATCTTGAGTGTCTGATTTATTTTTTTAGTTATTTTTTTTTCTTTTATTACAGAGCTTGTTTATTTTTGGGTGTCAACACCGGGGTTTATTTTTCAGTTTGACATTGCATTTATTACTGAGAGGGACAGATGCATCCATGCAGCTTTTACATGTGCAAAGAATTTGGTAGTGAAAGATTCTTCACAGGCAGTGGGGTTATCAAGATGTTAGGAGCTTTTGAGTTTAGTCAGGTCATCACTCAGTTTTAGTAGATTTGCCGTCACATAAACTGTGAGTGTCAAGGTATTGGAAGGTGCTTCAGGCTTCAGTCTTATGGTGACTATGATAGACTTGTTTTCGTATTTGACCAGACAGGAAGCTACATTTGGTGGGGAGTAAAGCTGCCCCATATAGGTAAGGGCCAAGTCCAGGATTTTATCACCCTTGGTTGGGGTACAGATAATCTGGTGCAAGGAGTCTGTATTGATGAAGTCCAGAAATCTCTGGGCATACATGTTTAAGGATGTATAACATTTTCAGTGTTCTATTTTGCTTTCTGCAAGCATAGATCTGGTTGAATCATTGGTATTTATATCCATGTGTATAAAAACCTAAAAAGCAGTGCATGTCAGGAATGTACGGTTCAAAAGACATCAAAGCAAGCCAGTCATAACATAAAATCTGCTACAGTGTCCCTCTGCCATGTAAACATGCCAATGTTGGTCCATTCTGTTTTCAAGACAAAAGCCTAAGCAGTTTCTTAATTAGCATATTTGCAAGTGTATGCAAAGAAATTTAGTATAGTTTATTCTCATAGCTGCAATAGTTCTCATACTGTTAGTCAGCTTGAAGTTAAGGTCATTTAACATCTTTTTTTTTGGCCCCTGCTGCCTGCTAATCATCAGCTCCTTCCTGGCAAATTCTCCCATTCCCATGTCGTTATTGGCTAGGTGTGTTATTTCTGCATATTGATTGCCTACTATTTACCTATGTACCTATGAGCCTATTAGTTGCCCATCACCAATGTGAGGGTTGACTGTCATGAGTCTTCATTAAGGCAGTCGTTAGTGGTCGTTCAGGTTTTGCCTTAAACTCTATCCCCTGTGTTGCCTCTTCATGGAATATGCAATAGGTATCCATGCTACATGGCCCTGATCTTCATATATGAAAGGGTAGACGTCCACAGGGTGACCACCCACAGAAGGCATTGTTGGGTGGTTTCCCTGGTTCTCACCAGTGAAATCCAGCCCAACATGTAATTGTAGCAACAAATAAAATAAAAATGGGACTCTAATAATGGATCGGTACTAATACAAACTCGTATATAATAAAACAAAAAAGTGCCGGACCAACACAGCTGGACAAAGAGAAATTTATTCAGAATAAAAGTAAGCGTTTTCGCGATAGTTCAAATCAAATCAAATCAAATTTCTCTTTGTCCAGCTGCGTTGGTCCGGCAGTTTTTTGTTTTATTATCAACATATAATTCTCCTTGGGCATACTTATCCCCCCCACACAGATGAGTTTCCCTACCTTCCCCTGCCTGCATAAAGTGCCTGAACCACTGTTTGAACTCAGATCACCTGAGCTGTAATCAGGGCTCTATCTCTGTATGCCACTGGCATAGGCTATTCAACAGCTTTTTTTTTTGTTTGTTTGTTTCCTTGGGGACATTCTACAAAATCAGGATACTAGGTTTATATTTTAATATTGCTATTGTTATAAAGTTGCATATTTCATTTTTTATGACTTCTTACCATGTTCTACTTACAGTCATATTTAATTATTTTTTTCCAGACAGAAGTAGTTGAACCAAAAGAAAATAAGTTGTGTTCTATTCCAGAGACACAAGTCGCATGCTCTGATCTTTTGTATCATGTCAGCATGGAATGTGTCACCAGCACCTGTACAACTGCATACCCCCAGTGGTACCACTCCTTTTTGACTTTTCACAAGCCTTCTATAAACCTCCCCAGAAATCCTCCTAGTCACATGTTCAGTACCCATCCTGCTTATCATCATCACCCTCCCTTTTCCTATTTTCTACAGGAAGATCACTTCATTCTACCCTTGTTTCCTTTGTCCTCAAATGTTGATATATCCTCCTACATCTTCTTTTCTTCTTTCTCATCCATTCCTCCCATGAAATAAGACTACCCTCTACATTGTCTTTGCTTTCACATCCTCTTATTTCACTTCATCCTTCAACTGTCCATTTCACTTGTCTAATTTTACCCATCTGCTTTTCTTGAAGCAATACTTGTTTTTAAATGTCTCAAAATCATTGATTCTAAACTCACCCATTTCTTATGCTAGTATCAGATTTCACATTCTCTTTATACCTAGATGATCCCCATCATTTTTTTCGGTAGAACTCTTCCTTTCAAGAGTAATTTCATTTTCCCATGTAGTTCCCCAGTACCAACCTCCTAATGTGCAACTCAACAGTGTCCATCTCATTGCCTCCACTGCCAGATTTTCCCATCCCCTTCAGTCCTTCTTTCCAACCTAGCATATTCTCCCTTCTCTGCTATACTTTGTTTTACTATTTGCGCACAGGTAACCACCACAATTTTATATTTAAAATTGGGATGAACTCCACCCTTGCCACCTCTGTCTCCTTGCATTCTACTCCTAATTCACAGCTTCCTTCCCCTTTAAATAAACCTGTCACATGTCCTGTGTACTTTTGTGTCCACTGAACATTTTGGACTCACCATCATATGCATTATTTTGTACATGATATAAATAGAAATTATCATTCTAACCACTTCAGTGCAGTTTAAAAAAGTGAGACCATCCCCATCTTTCTATCCAATAACTTTGTCTTCTTCACCAGTTCTTTCTGATTGAACTGTGATATCTCCTGACTCCTTGGTTAATACCTTCAAACATAGGTATTTAGCCAGTTCTACCTGACATAAACGAAACCCCAAAACACCGACAACGCAATCACCGAAACCACATAACCGACAGTACAAAAACACGAAACCCCACATGCCCGACAACGAAATAACCGATGGTACACAAACACGAAACCTCATACACTGCACACACCACAATCACAACAATCAACAAACAAAACACATTCCCTGTCCAAAAACCACATACACAACACAAGCACACCAAAATCCCTACAAACCCACACTAAACCTCACATACATAACTACCTACAACCCTAACCCAAACCCTAACCCTAAGGTCCGTCACTACCGCACACTTACCTGACCCGCTCCCTAACCCTAACTCACTTAACCCGCCCCTAACCCAAACACAATCACTACCGCACACTTGCCTGATCCGCTCCCTAACCCTAACTCACTTAACCCGCCCCTAACCCAAACACAATCACTACTGCACACTTACCTGACCCGCTCCCTAACCCTAACTCACTTAACCTGCCCCTAACCCAAACACAATCACTACCGCACACTTACCTGACCCGCTCCCTAACCCTAACTCACTTAACCCACCCCTATCCCCACAGACCGTCAATATCCATACTTACCTTACTCGCACCCTAATGTCCATCACTACCGCATACTTACACAGCCTTTTCCCATGTCGGCATCCTCGGCGTCGGTGCTTTCATCCGTCGAGTCGGTCTTCTGAACTGTCGATCTTCTGGGGCCCGTCGCGTCAGTCTTCTGAACTGTCGATCTTCTGGGGCTCGCGATTTGCATGTCGATGTTCCGGCGTGTTGACTAACTGAGGTAGAACCATTTAGCCGTATAGTTTAGTATTGGTAGCTTTCCCTTACTGGTTGCAATACTGCCCTTCTCAATAGGTACAGTGATTTACATCATAGAGTGATATCTAAGCCCTGTGTCTATTCCATATTGTTCAGAAATCTCCACTGTTTTCAGAAAAACCTCCTTAATGTTTCTAAACAGCAGTATGCAGTCATATGCCAATAGAATGAACAGCATTCCCTTGATATTTCCCATTTATTGCTGTTCTCAATTTACACTCCCATTTGGCCCTTCATTACATTCTTAGTGAAAACCCAGTTTGCAGCATCAGATAACTTTGTAATATCAAACAGTATCATTGCACACCCTCATGCCTTTCAGTTTCCACCCAATTCATAGAATCCATCAGTTTACAATAATCTTAAGAGATCCACCCCAAGTAAAACCAACCTGACCTACCTTCATCAGCTCCTTCAGTATGTCTAAGTCACTTGTTGATGCTTTAAGAAGAATTATGCCAACAATATTAGTCAATGAAATTGATCAATAATTGGCAGCTCCCCTCAGTGTATCTTCTCCCCACATTGTCAGCTTGTAACGGTGTAACAGGAAGCTGACTAGTCCTCCCATTTCTCTCCTCGAAGTGCTGGATCAGTGATTGTGCTTCCTTCTTCTTGGTATGTCTTTCCTACCTACTCTTATCACTCTTACTCAGCATCCTACCCCTAAACTTTCCCCATTCATATCTCATTCTCTCCTACTACTTAATTTGATCACACATGCTTTTAGGCCATCTTGTCTGCATAGTCATAAGTTCTCTTGCTCATTTTCTCACATGTGCTTCCTTTCCCTTCCTCCACATCCCCTTCTCTATCATTATTCATCACCTCTACATCACTTTTAATGCAACTCACCTTATTTACTGCTAATGTTTCTGTCTCTCCAGTTGTCTATAATTGCCTCCTCCTCCATATCCAGCAGCCACTTACACTGTTTCTTCTCCATCCCTTTCCATCCCAGATATAACATCTCTATTTACTATCTTTCTGAACTTCCCAGTAAACTACTGTGCTAACTGTGCCATAGCCCAAAACACTTCTTACTTAAACCTTTGTGACCCTTTTGCCTCCAGCATCTCTGTTCCCCACTAGAATCAAACCCAACTTACTATCTGTACTAAGTGTAAAACCTTATCCCACCCCAGATCTTTCCACACATCCAAACACATTCCTTTTTCCATACCTGGTAATACAGTTTATCTACTCACCTGGCTTATTCTGTTTTCCTAAAAATCTATCCTTTTGAGATTCTAGAACTACATTAAAGTCATCCATTAAAACTATGTCCTCCTTCCCTCATGCACCTTACCTTACCAAAAAAAAAAAAAAACTCTTCCAATAGTCACCATTATCATGGTTCAAACTGTACATGGGTCCACCGGTACATACCATAAGATCATAGGAGATTACTAGGCTATCGCCCCGGAGTCATTTTAAGCCTAGCCATTTCAACCCTATTTAATATCGTAGAGGCACTAGCCAATACCCAAGATTGCATTTAGTGATGACCGCCCATGTCCAGGAGGGTTGTGGGCACTATCCCTGGTAATAATTTACGGTGCCCCATCCACTCACCCAGATTCCTCTTGAATAGTGCCATAGAGGTGCTCTGTTTTACATGAATTGGCAGCCTATTCCAAAGACGCGGTAGTCCCTGGGAGATAAATCGGTCCCTCCAGCATGTCCTAGTTAAGTTGCAGTCCATATTTAAGTCCCCGGAACAGGTGGCCCTAGACCCATTTGATTTATGGATATGCAGTAAGTTCATTAGGTTTGGGTCTTGGGTTGCTCTGTAGGTTAGGCATACGTCTCCCTTAAGAAGTCTATACTATATAGAGTATAGTGACAGGGATTATACTCAGTCCATGTAAGGCACATGCTGAAGGCCCTTGATCTTCTTTATTAGAAACCTCTGAGGTCTCTCTAATTGCTGTAGGTGCTTAGTATGATACATATGAAATAGCGTGTTATACTCAATTATGGGCCAGATAAGTGTCGAATGTAGGAGGGTTATAGCTTCTTTTGCTCTCGAGGCAATGCCTTTACTAATCAAGTGAGCTACGTGGAAAGCTTTCCTTACAATGGTGGACACGTTGTGGTCGAAGTTAAGGTCGTGGTCAACTTGTAATCCCAGGTCCCGTACCACTTCATGGGTATTTAGGGTACTGTTATTGATTTGGTAGTGTGAAGGGACATTGTTGTGCCGATGGAAATGATAATGCATTTCTTTGCATTCAGTCTGAGACTGTGGCTAATACACCAGTTGTTGGTCTGTGTGAGATCATCCAGGAGTATACTGAAGTCATTTGGGGATTCACTGATTGCACCTAGTTTGCAGTCATTTGCAGACTTGGCTAGCCAAAACTCTTTAGTTTTGACCTGAACTTCTGAGAAGTATATACCAAACAGCAGGGGGCCCAACACTGACCACTGTGGCACCTTGCTGGTAACAGGTCTGCTGGCTGATCTGGAGTCACCCACTTTGATAGTGTGCTTCTGGTTTGTGAGCCAGTTGGCAACCCAACTTACAGCAAAGGGGTTTACATTCAGTTTGCTAAATTTATCTGTAATGCCTGAATGTGAGATTGTGTTGAAAGCGTTTGCCAAGTCGAGGTATGCTGTGTGCACAGATTTGCCCTCATCAATGGCCTTGGTCACACTTTCAAAGAAATCCACCAGATTTAACTGGTAGAATCTGCCCTTCATGAAACTGAATTAGGTAGGATCCAGGGTTTGGAGGTCACCTATGTCTTTATTTATGAGGTCCATAATAATAATAATAATAATAATAATAATAATACATTCCATGGCCTCACAGATGAGGCTGGTCAAACTTATGGGTCCGTAATTCCCCAGGTCTGTTGCTGGGCCCCCTTTGTGGATGAGAATAACTGTAGCTATTCTCCATTCCGCAGGACCAAAGCCTGTGATTAGACTATGATTGCAAAGGGTACTTAGTGATGATGCTAGTTCATGTTTTAGCCTATTTAGAAAACAGCCTAGGATGTCATCTGGTCCCATAGAGGCTGTGTTCTTTGCCTTAGACAGGGCTTTGAGGACCTGCTCTTCAGATCCTCAGTTTTCATCCCAACACACATCTTTCTAATTAATCCATCCACATCCCCACTACCCTCTCAATTGAATAACTTTGCATTAAAACAACTACTCAGTTCTTCCTCTTTCTGGGGCTTGTTGACGCCTATATCCTTTTAAAATCTTTTTTACACAGTGTTGCATCTTCTTCTTTTTTAAGTTTAATTTCCTGGAGCATTGAAAGTTGTACCACTGCTTTTTTTCACTGTATGTATGCTGTCTCCGGGAGACATTATTAATACAATACAATATCTTTGCTCTTCTGATAATATACAGACATACTTCTCACTTACTGTAGAATCTCTGTCTGCTCTGAACCACCTTGCCAAAGATGTAGAATGCATCCATTCTTGAATGGTCAAGAATTGGCTCAAACTTAATACCTCTAAGATGGTTACAATGATCTTTTGTGCCACTCTTAATTAATCCTCAATGCCAGTTTTATCAGAATATCTTCTACAGTAGAGACAAGTTGCAGTTTCTGTCAAATGTGTGTGATTTAGGGGTGATTATTGAAGATAAGCTTACAGCAAAGGACCAGATTTCTGCTGCCATCAGATCTGTTTCCATCTTAGAAACATCATCCTAATCAAAACGTTCTTCCCTCTTCAGATTTTCCTGCCTCTGTACATGCCTTTGTCTTCTGTTGGTTGGATTACTTTAATTCCCTTTACCTGGGGTTTCCACACATATAACTTGACCAGCTGTAGTTAGTGCAAAATTCTGCAGCCTGGCTACTTACCAGGGTGTCTAGGTACCACCACAGCACAACAGTCTTGTGAGGACTGCACTGGCTGCCTGTTAAGCAACACATCTATAAATGTCTTGAACTGGTGTATCTTGCTCTACGTGGCTTTGG